>NC_086137.1:0-2500 GCF_035610405.1 Australozyma saopauloensis
TTGCAAAAGTCAAGGAGTCACTTTTGTACTTGGTTGCAAAACACAAGAAGACAATTTTGTGGTTGGGTGCAAAACACAAGGAGTCACTTTTGTACTTGGGTGCAAAACACAAGGAGTCACTTTTTGCTCGGGTGCAAAACACAAGGAGTCACTTTTTGTCTATGGGTGCAAAACACAAGGAGTCACTTTTTGTATCGGGTCGCAAAACACAATCAGTCACTTTTGTGCTTGGCTGCAAAACACAAGGAGTCATTTTTGTACTTGGTTGCAAAACACAAACAGTCATATTTGCAAAAGTCAAGGAGTCACTTTTGTACTCGGGTGCAAAACACAAGAAGACAATTTTGTGGTTGGGTGCAAAACACAAGGAGTCACTTTTGTACTTGGTTGCAAAACACAAGAAGACATTTTTTGTCAAGTCGCAAAACACAAGGAGTCACTTTTTGTCTATGGGTGCAAAACACAAGGAGTCACTTTTTCATCCTCGGCCTACAGCCTGCGGTGCAAAACACAAGGAGTCACTTTTTCCTCGGCCGACAGCCTCGGGTGCGCCTCGGGTGCGGGCTCGGCCGAGCCTTAACTATGGGAACGGCCCAAAAACGGAGAAACCAAATAACTCCCCGAAAAAACAACTTTTTCAAACTTTTTTAATATCAATCGATAAATATTCTGATCGATTATAACATACTAAAATTTCTTTTCGTTATCTTCATTTTCTGATTTTTAACCTGGTTTTTTATATTTTTGGTTTTGGTCAGAAGTCTACTGGAATGTGCATAATGGTGAACACTAGTCATTTTCCGGCCAAAACACAAATAGTGCGCCACAGTAAAGAGTGCGAACTATGAGGCACCAAATGACCTGTACATACCAAACTGCGAAAAATTTTCACGATGAGCATACCTACATATACCAATGCGCTAAGCGCGATACCCGCTTAACCGGACCGCGCCCGGACCACCCCCGGACTCGAACCACCGACCAAAAAAAAAAAAATGCGAAACTTCCGACTAAGTTAATAGACATTACACCATAAATATAAAGACACCCGTGCACCAAAAAATAAAAAAGAAGAGGTTTTTTTGGAATAGGGGTAAATTGAGTAGAAAAAAATAATGCACTTGGTTTCAGATTTTTTCCATGGCTCGTTCCGGAGATATTCGGAAAAATATATCAAAAAATTAGAAAACAATTTTAGGGGAAACAAATGCGCTGAAAAACGTGCTGACATTCGATTAGAACTTTTTCTGACTTTTGGTTCTGGAGATAACGCGTCTCAAAGATCGAAATTTTCAAAACACAAAGAACAAAATATTTCTTCACATATACATATAGAATACGTCTTCGGACGCGTGAATCTGCAATTCATTTTTAATTTACTTTTGTTTTCGTCGAGTTATCGTCGGTTTTGTAATTTTGACACTTTTACGCGTTTTTCTCGACAACGAGACGCGATACAAAAACAAACTAAACTACCAAAGAAACTTCCAGATTAGATCCACGTCCTCCAGCAAAGTTTATCTTAACACCTCTTTTAGTTCGTCCGCAAATTGCGTTTGAAATTCTGAAATTTTAACTATGGGCGCGCGAAACCTGCAGATACGCACCCTACCAGAAGGACCGGCCGTGTATGTTTGATGTTCGCAGGTATCTTATGTACAGAACAGTACAAATGTAGTGTGCGACGCCTGGCGCCGCCTCCTACGAAACTAGACTTTGTGGCGCCCCGCCGGGGTGGGAGTCTGGGGCCGACACTGCTGAGAATGTGGTGGTCGATGTATTGATAAGCGGCAAACCAATCCGGGATTTGTGAGTCTTATGGACCTAGCTTGCTGGGCATGATTTTTGATGTGATACTAATATTTCTATATTGAGGTAGCAGTTCGTCGAGCTGCGGGTGGAGCCTTGTCATCGAGGTGGCCCTAGAAGAGGTGGCAGTCCGTCGGACTGCGAAATAGTAGTATTGCTGAAGGAGGAGTGTCCAGGGAGTTAGTAAGTAAGGCGATCTCTCTCCGGGGCGGGGTGCGGTCTTATCGTACATCGATCATTATATGATCAGTAGTGGCAGGAGGTGCCATCATCGCGAATCTACAGCCATTGGGATACGTGGGGTCATGGTTCCGACATGACTACGTCCCAAAAGTCAGTCCCGGTCTGATGCTATCAGGTCGGGCAACGCTGGTATCAGTGGATTAATAGGCTCTGCCAATTAAAACACAAACCACCGGGGTTACGATGTCCCCTTGTCTGTCAACAGATGGCCCTAGGGCCATCCATTGACTATGTCAGAACCATTGTAGACTCTAGCACTATCATCAAATAACCCCCCATAGTTATCTGGTTGATCCTGCCAGTAGTCATATGCTTGTCTCAAAGATTAAGCCATGCATGTCTAAGTATAAGCAATATACAGTGAAACTGCGAATGGCTCATTAAATCAGTTATCGTTTATTTGATAGTACCTTGCTAATTGGCATACGCCTGGCAATTCTAGAGCTAA